>NW_024468114.1:0-2269 GCF_001896365.1 Talaromyces amestolkiae | reverse complement strand
AATATCTAGTTATTCCAATAATTATTAATATAATATTATAAATATTATATTAATATCTAGTTTATTTTTTTTATTTATTTATTAATTTAAAGATAATATATTATTATTAATTACTATTCTCTTTTTATAAAATCTATTATTAATTTCTATAGTTTTAATAAAAATATTAATTTTTTATTAGATATTATAATTTCTAATATTTTATAATACTTAAATACATTATTTATTAGTTTAAATATTAATTCTTTTATATCTATTTCTTTTATTATTTTATTATTTTATTTATTATTATAAGAATTAWATTATATTTTTCTAATTCTAGTAGCTTTATAATATAATCTATTATAATCTRTTAGTAGTAGTAGTAGTAATAGTAGTAATAATAGTAGTAGTAGTAATAGTAGTATTCTTTATCCTATTAGAGCTGGCTAATTATATAGGGCTTATAGATCAACTAGGGTCAAAAAAAGTTCAGCTGGGCTTAAAAGTTCAGCTAGACTTAATATAGTATAAGTTTGATATAACTCTATAAGAAGCTTAACCTTTTTTAGCTAGTTCTTTAAATCCTTTTAAACTTCTACTTAATATAGATTTAATACCCTTTTATAAAAGAGCTAAACCTAATTAAGAACTAGCTTAATTTCTTATTAATAAGATAAGAAATTTTTATTTATTTATATCTAYTCTATATTTARTTTTGTTTTTTTTTTAATAYCTATTTAATACTGCTTTAATAYTATTYTAATTATATATTATAATAACTACAATCTACTCTATAGAGATATTTTATATTATTCTAATAAATATTAATAACATTACTAATCCCTATAAAGTCTATAGTTATTTTTATAATAAGTTCTCTTTAATATATACTTAAYATATATTAAATATATACTAATATAAGCTTTAATAAAATCTTAGATTAATTTTAATAAATTATACTAGTATTCTCTATCTYTTAAAAATATTAAATATATTTAGAAATTAGCTTATCCTTATTATCATTAATAAGAGTATTAGTGTATATTAAATCTTTATTAAATTATAATTAAAAAYTATAYTAATTTATAYAGATYYTATAATYTTTAAAAARYAAAATAATAARRTAYTTTAATTAATTAAGATTTTAGTTATTAATAAAGGAATATTTATATTATCTTAGTTGTATTTTATATCTATATTAAATATATATTAAAATATACTCTAATATGCCTTATTTAGCTATTATATAAGTATTAATATAATTAATATTATATATAATAAAAAATTCAATACTAACTTTATAGTATATTAAATCTATATTAATATTATACTAAATCTAATTTATTTATAGCTTTACTACTCTCTTTATACTTACTATTATAATATTATAATTTTCAATAATTTATTTTAAATTATTTCTCTGCACTACACTACTGCTTAAATATTTATATTWTTATTTATATTCTTTTTAATATATATTAGATATAAATTAATAAAGTATTTAATATATAGATATTATATTTTATAACTAGTAGCTAGCACAATACTAGTTATATATAGAAATCTAKATAAATAAACTATAATTACTATTTAATTTATATTTAATATCTTATTAATATATATTTAGTCTATCTTCTAATAATATTAGTAAAATATATATAGTTCTTAAATATATAACTATAGATAATCCCGCCTTAGCTTATAAATTTAATAGAATCTAATTTTATTACTAGATAAATTATATTTAATATATTCTTATTTAATATTAAATCTATACTAAATATTTATTAGAGTTTTATTATAATTAGTATTCTTATTAGTAAGCGTGATTATAGCTTAATTATATTAGAGTCTATTTTAATATCTCTAATCTCTCTATTATTATATAAATATTTATTAGATTTATACCTGATTAGTATCTAATATATATTTAAATATAGTAAAATATTMTTATACTAGATTMTTTATTATAATAACTAATTATAAACTTAATTTTAAAATTATATCTATTACTTTTATACCMGCTTTATATATTTATTATTATAATTATTCTTTTAGCTTTTATATAGGTTAATATTCTACTCTTAATGTATTCAATTTATGTTAATAATTATTTAAATAARTTACTWATATAKRGTAKACTTTGATAGTATAAAAAGTGATAATAACTTAGATATTATTATATAATAGATAAATAGGATTAAGAACTAGGTCTAGATTATAATTAAATATAAGTCTAATATAGATTATAATAATTATAATAATATTTTTATTAAATAGAAAAAAA
>NW_024468113.1:0-2270 GCF_001896365.1 Talaromyces amestolkiae | reverse complement strand
AACTACTGTTTTTCAAAAAGTGCCTAAACTCGTGTTCCGGCCGGTCCATAGAAAAGATATAAAGATAATATTATTTCCTAAATATAAGAAAAAGAATTATAGAATATATTAGTAAATATAATAATTATAATAAAAATAAATTAATTAATTATTAACCATACAGAAAAATACAACTACTAAAGATATTAAAAGAACTATAAAAAAATATTATAGTTGATTTTATATAAKAACTACTAGAATTAAAAGATCTAATCACTGGACTATAATATATAAAAATTATTATTATTATTAATAGATTAATAAAATATATTATTATAAAACCAACACTAAAAGAATTAATAGCTGAATAATATGTAATACTTATATTATAAGAAGTATTTAGCTAGACTAGATTATTAAAAATAATTATTTTAGATTAAGACAAACTATTTAGATTAAAGTACTAGTAAATAATTATAAAGGTATATAGAATTAAATATAGCTTATTAATAATAAATCACCAATAAATAKATAGATTAACTAAAAGAATAATACAAATAATTAAATAATACTTATAATATTATTTAGATTAGAACTAAGATAATTAAGTAGAAATATTACTATTAATATAATTTGCAATAAATAATGCGAAAAATATCTTAACTAGAGAAATATCACACTTCACTAATTTAGGAAGATATCTACGAATAATATAGATTTCTATATTATTAGAAGAAAGATCTAATAAAGTAATTTTATAAGTAATATATATATAATAGATATATAATATAATATCTAAAGATATATAGTAGGCAGAACAAAAAATAAAGTAATACTATAATATAAAATATAAGGATGTGCTAACCTTATAAAAGAAAAAGAGAGTTTACCTTTTACAATAAATATTAAGATTAAAAATATTTAATATTAAAATAAAAAGACCAAGTAATAAATTTAATATAATTAAATATAAACTATTTAGGATTATAAGAAAACTTAAAAATAATAATTATTAACTCCAGCTATTAACAAGAATATAAATATACTTAATATTTTATATATCACTACTAGAACCCACAAAAAACCTAAAAAATAGAAATAATAAAGCTAATAACAAAGAATACAAAGTAAAAAAAGTCTTAGATTAAAAATAAGAAAATAGTTAGATCTATTACTTAATAAAATAGAAAGAATACTTACTAGAAAATGATTTATAGGAATCTATTATAAATTTGAATTACTATAATAAGATCTAGGAGTATTAAGCAATGATTAACCTTAAATAGAAAAAGAAGCAAGCCAGGAAGAATTATCTATGGCTAGGCCATTAGAGCCATTGGAATTGAGTATTATTATAATTAACTCTTATTCTTTGCGCTCTATCTCTTATTTTACGTATTTTTTCTCTGCTTTTTATTCTTCTTTTTCTTCTAATCTTTCCAACTCCTCTACATCTTTTATGTCTGTTTGAATAAATTGACTAGTATATTTACAAAGAAGGTTATTCTATTTCTTAAGACAATCTAAACAAGCAGCCACCTCTAATAGTTTTACTCTAGCCTCTTGATGCTAAGCCTAGATCTTATCTTACACTATAACCAACTTCTTCCACACAAGATCAAATAAAGCCATATTAATACACTTACACCGACCAAACTTGACACACTCGCTACACCGACTCGACAACTTGGATTTAATACAAAGAAAGCCTTTAGTTGCGCAGCAACTACAGGGAATAAGAAAGACTACTCTAGAACTCTTAATATAAGACACGAGATTCTTCTTATCAATAGTTTTCTTTAAAGATATGGTTAGCTCATTACTACAACACAAGCATTTTGAAAAGTAAAATATACCTACAGCACAGGAGGGAAACATAGACTATTTATTATGCTGTCGAGACGCCAGCCTTCAGAGGAGAGGATTATCAGAGAATTCAAGAAGTCATAGCTAATGAATCAGGCCCCTATGCATGGAAACTAATACAAGATGGAACAAAGGATTATCCATAACCGCTAGGGTTAGGGTAATAGAGCCGATAGAGCCATTGTTAGGGCAAGGCTCGAATAGCTCAAGTAGAGTCAATAGAGCCATTGTTAGCAATGGGCTCGACTGACTCTACTGACGATAGGATTTATAAGGACACTCATTTACCATGTATTTAGTTTTAGTCTATCGTCTTAGGGTTAGGGTTAGGGTTAGGGTTAGGGTTAGGGTTAGGGTTAGGGTTAGGGTTAGGGTTAGGGTTAGGGTTAGGGTTAGGTAGGGTTAGGGTTAGGGTTAGGGTTAGG
>NW_024468112.1:3537-3790 GCF_001896365.1 Talaromyces amestolkiae | reverse complement strand
ACGTAAATAGGCCCTGGGAGATGCCTATCTAGTGCCCATTCTAGCGCCGAAGCGACGGCCACCAATTCTGCATCAAAAACCTCATATCCGGTGCCYATAGGCACTTCTAGGCTCTCCCATGGAGCTCCAGGCGTTGGCTGGAGCGCCACACCGGCGCCAGTACGCCCGTTTTCTTGCCTAGAGCCGTCTGACCACAGGGTCGTTCCTAGGCGCTGTTGGCTTGCTTCTCGCAGCGCTATCTCTGTGCTCTGTG
>NW_024468112.1:3176-3373 GCF_001896365.1 Talaromyces amestolkiae | reverse complement strand
CTAGAGCCGTCTGACYAGAGGGTCGTTCYTAGGCGCTGTTGGCTTGCTTCTCGCAGCGCTATCTCTGTGCCAGCGACCCGGATAGACCCGGGAAAGGCCTCTTGTGCCCACTCCGTAGTACGTTCAATCCCCCCTGACGGGTCCTTGGTTAGGCGTTGAGYTATGTGCTTTGCTAGTCGTTGGCCTATCTCCTATCT
>NW_024468112.1:2733-3038 GCF_001896365.1 Talaromyces amestolkiae | reverse complement strand
CTTGTGCCCACTCCGTAGTACGTTCAATCCCCCCTGACGGGTCCTTGGTTAGGCGTTGAGCTAGGTGCTTTGCTAGTCGTTGGCCTATCTGTTTAGGCGCTTGAGTCCTATTTTGGGCCCATTCTCGGTCGTCCAAGGGCTGCTCTCCAGGCTGGGCATGGGCGTCCCCATACCGGAGCGTAACTGGGAGCAACTGCGCTGTTGGGTGCGTATCTGGTAATGTTAGGAGCCTTGCCACGTATCTTGCTTTCCTCGCATCTAGCAGCACGCTCGCTGGCTCTAGGGCTGCCTCCCTAATCCCTAAT
>NW_024468112.1:2179-2643 GCF_001896365.1 Talaromyces amestolkiae | reverse complement strand
CCAGAGCTCTGAGCCCCAGAGAGCTTGGGCTTGTACGGTGGCTCGCTGGAGTCTTCGGACGAGCTCTGGGGTAAGGCCATTGGCCCTACAGAGCGTACGGAGTCGTGTTTCGGTGCCTACAGCCTTCTGGAGGCATGTCATGTAGTGGCACCGGAGGGTGAGCTTCCTATCTAATATCATGCCTAACCAGCGGACTGTATTAGGCATTAYCTTAGCAGTAACCCCCCTAACGGTGACCTTAGCACCCCTAATCTCCTCCCTAAATCGATTCTCACGCATTCTTGTAAAGAAGGCCAGCTCTGTTTTATCCGGGTCAAATTGAACTCCGTTCTCAACCCCCCATTCTACCGCTATCTTAGCAGCACGTTGTAGGGCCTTACAGGCCTCTTTTACCGATCTAGCCGCTGTAACAAGCCCCTGGTCGTCTACAAAGGATAGCCCTTTAACGCCTGGGACCGCGGACC
>NW_024468112.1:1804-1995 GCF_001896365.1 Talaromyces amestolkiae | reverse complement strand
CGGAGACCCCCTATAAGCTTGCTCCCCACCACGTGGTCAAAGGCCCCCTTGATATCCATAAATAGGCATGCCCCAATCTCGTGGTTCCCCCAAGCATGCTCAATCTCGCCTATAAGGCATGCTACGGCGTCCACCGYGGAGCGCCGTTGGCGCCCACCAAATTGGCCTTCGTGGAACAACCCCCTAGCCCC
>NW_024468112.1:1483-1755 GCF_001896365.1 Talaromyces amestolkiae | reverse complement strand
TACCTAGGCACTTAAGCAGGCCCGGTAGTGCTTCGCTATCGTATAGCGGCTCTTATTAGGCTTYCGTAGGAGCACCCCTTTAGCAGTTTTCCAGGTCCCGGGGTGTATCCTAAGCCTAATACACTGCCTAATCAGCGCTATCACCCGGGCCTGATCTAGTTGCCAAAGTAGCYGGATAGYGCGGAAATTGAGTAAATCGACCCCTGGAGCCTTTTCAACCCCCTGGCTAAAAATTGCGTTCTGTACGGTTGATTCTGTTATCAGGTTTCAGG
>NW_024468112.1:993-1290 GCF_001896365.1 Talaromyces amestolkiae | reverse complement strand
TTTTCTTCTGCCTTAGAGCCCTCATCCGCTCCCTATAAGAAGGCCTCCCAACACTCTCTTTTTGCTTGTCGTATARTAGCGTAGTAGGCTTTCCGGGCTTCTTGGTGGTCCTTCTCGCTGAGCTCTCCRGCGTGATATGCCTTATAAGCCTTTGTGTAGACCCCCCRAGCCTCAATCGTCTGAGGGCCCCACCAGCGCTTTGACCRGGCACAGAGTCTAATTTCCCGGGCATGTGCTCTAAGCACCCCACTAAGGGAGTTCTCAATTAATATAGCTTCTTTTTCTATATCCTATATC
>NW_024468112.1:371-739 GCF_001896365.1 Talaromyces amestolkiae | reverse complement strand
GTGCTAGGCTCTTTCTCACCCCTAATTGCTCCCTGAGAAACCCAGATCTTATAGGGCCTTRTAGGCACRTCAAGTTCGTTGTTAACRAACAGGCCATATCTGTCAATAAGCCTCTCTAGGGTCTCCGCGTCTTTCCTTGTTAAATTTAGGGCATTCCATAAGGGGCTATAGGCGTTAAAATCTCCAAGAATTAGGCACCTACCCCATAGGATAGGGTCCCAATTCACATCTRTAAGGGCTCTCCGGTTACRCYGGCTCACGCCAGCGTACGTRTGAGAGGCCCCTAACCAGCTATCGTAACAGTTCACCACCCTGGTRCGCCTGCCTYGCTCCACGATATCCACCGCTATAAAATAGGGGTGAGGGGT
>NW_024468112.1:0-343 GCF_001896365.1 Talaromyces amestolkiae | reverse complement strand
CTATATCTCGCCTAACCGCGGTCACCACACGGGCATACTCTCTAGGGCCCTCTAGCCAGTAAAATAAGAAGCCTAGGTGGCTTATATCATACTTACCTACTAGGGGCTCCTAGAGGCATGCTATCTCCGCMCCAGCCTCTAACGCTGCCTCCAATGCCATATGGACTACGGCGCTGGTACGGGCACAATTGTGTTAAAGCACTAACATRATCCCTGACTCRGGGGCGAGTCCRGAACCGCTGTAGGCRTTGCTTCCGCGTCTATTAGCTCAATATCATTTGGCTCTGGGCCTGGGGTGTCCACTGGTGCTAGGCCTAGAGAGCTCTCCTCCAGGGGCCAGGGG
>NW_024468111.1:0-2455 GCF_001896365.1 Talaromyces amestolkiae | reverse complement strand
TTTATTATAGATTTTTATTATAATTTTACTTTTTTTTTTAGTTTAAAAAATATAATCCTAGAAGTTAATAACCTAATTATATTCTAGAAAATAAGATATTAATATTATTTTGAAATCTATTTACTAATCTTTAGTTTAAAATATATATTATATTATTATTAACTCTAATAAATCTAATATACTTAATTTATTAATTTTATTCTAGATTTATATAATATTATATTAAATTAAATTTAATACTTATTATATCTTATTAAGTTTATTATTATTTTTTAAAATTATACTTATGTCGTAAACCGATGATTTGGAATCGTCTAGATCAGAGTAAACTCGTCACTTAACGGCGGTTAGGKGGTATTCTGTTTAGGAAAGGGCAGTGTGCCTAAGTAATAACAAGATAGCCTTAGTTAACTAGATCTATAAGCAATAGTATACTCAAGATTAAACAGTTAATTCAAGACAATAGACTAAAACTAAATACATAATAAATGAGTGTCCTTATATATCCTATCGCCATCATAGCCGTCATAGGCATTCCTATGTTTCCTATGCGCCGATCATCATAGGCATCATAGCTGTTGCTCTGATTCCTATGATACCCTAACCCTAAGGGTTCCGTTACATTTCACGTGACTTCTTTAGTGTATCGGGCCGTGGCATCATTTGTGAGATTCGATCCTTCACATTTTCTTTCAAATTTTCATAGAACTGGTCGCGCAATCCTTGCTCTCCCCATTACAGTTTACTAGATACCTAGAGAAATTTTATAATATATTCTCTAATAGATCTATACTGCTTGATTCTTTTAATTTAATATATAATATCTAATTCTTTATTTATTATTCTATATAGTTAATTCAGTTTTTCTTTAAAATACGCGAAGCTATTAAAGTAATTAATTATCTTAGGATTATACTGATCTTTATTACTAGTTAAATAGTTATTTATATAAGATATAAACTATATTATAATATCTCTAATAAAAAAGCTAGTAGCTGTTATAACTTTATTAACTTTAATAGTAATTTATCTAATATTATTTATAAAGTAGATTTATAGCTTTATTAGGAAAACTTTTAGAGTTTTTTATTCTTTTAAGAATAGTTTAACTTTCTTTATTTTAATTTCTTTTTAAATAATATTATTATTAGTATATATCTCTATAACTTGTTCTTTAAGTTCTTTAATCCTTACTAGAATAGATGTGATATCTTAGTTATTAGTAGTTATAGTATTACTAGATAAGTAAGATAAAGTTATAGTTAGTATTAATAATACTAGCCTATAGATCTAAATTCTAGAAGATACTAATATTTATTAAAGAGTAGATATTACTTTCTTATTAAGATTTCTTTTTTGTAATAAGGATCTTGAATTATTATAAACTAATAATTTAGAATTATTTAGATTAGAGTAAATTTGTTATTTAATAATAATTAGATAGTATTCTATTTAGGAAAGGGTAGTATATTTAAGTAATAATAAAATAATCTTAATTAACTAGATCTATAAGTAATAATATATTTAAAATTAAATAATTAATTCAAGATGATAGACTAAAACTAAATATATAATAAATAAGTATTCTTATATATTCTATTACTATCATAGCTATTATAGATATTTCTATATTTTTTATATATTAATTATTATAAGTATTATAGCTGTTGCTCTAATTCCTATAATACTCTAATTCTAAGAGTTCTATTATATTTTATGTGATTTCTGGTCCGTTTCTAGCTGTTTCTTTACTTTGAGCTGTTCTTCTGATGTGAGCTATATTTAGCTTATACTAAATCTAGCTTATACTAATCTCTTTATTAGATCTAATTTATTTTTATGCCTAAGTATCTTAATATTTATATTCTTTTTAGAGCTTATTTGGTATATGTTATTCTTACTCTAAGCCGTACTTGCTCTAAGCCAGATCCTAACTAGGTTTAGCTTGCCGTGACCCTGGTCACTTATCTATTGGCTGCGACGTTCTCAATCTTCTAACAACTTATGAAGTTCTTTATACTTTAAATAAAGTTAAAAATTATAAGATCTTAATTTATTTAGTTTTCTATATATAAAAATATTTTATATATATTTTTTATAAATTTATCTATATTAGTAAAGTAGTAATATAGCTATAATAAAATCTCTATACTATATATAGGATCTATTACTATAAACTTAATAATTATAGCTAATATTAGAATATTACTCTATACTATACTCTCATCTTTATCTACTTAAAGTAGGCTTAATTAAGAGCTAGTGACATTATTTATAATTAATTAAAGTCTGGAGGCCTTATGGCCGGAATTGGACGAGTAATTTCAAAAATTCGATCCGCACAGAAAGAGATGTTTTTAGTTATTTCTTATTTCTAATTATAAAAATATAGAATAAAATTAAAAATAAAAAATAGTTTACTAAATTTAATATTACTAATATATATATATAATCA
>NW_024468110.1:0-2612 GCF_001896365.1 Talaromyces amestolkiae | reverse complement strand
TATTTATAAGTGTTTATATTTTTTATATCTTATAACTCTACTTATTCTTTAAAAGTATATAGTAAGTGTTCTTATATATAGCTATAGATGTATATTTATAAGTGTTTATATTTTTTATATCTTATAACTCTACTTTTAATATTATTTATTCCTATAGAAGTTTTTCTATATTTCTAGATATTTTAATCTTTTTATAATATTATATTACTTCTTTAATATTATTATTTAAATTTATTAGTTTATCTAATACTTATTAGATTTTTTTTTATAATTATTTTTATTTTTTAGCTTGCTGCTAGCTTTTTATCTTGCTGCTAGATTCTTTTTTTATATTATTTTAGTAATTTATTATTAGTTTCTAAGATTTTTTTAGTACTGTTTTTTTCTAGTGTTATTATATAGATAGTTATTATAATCTATTATTATAAATTTTGATTAGCTATTTCTTAGTTTTTCTTTAGCTTTTGATATTTGTTTATAAAATATTCTAGTATTCTATAGTTGAAGTAAGCTTTCTTTTTAATTAGTTTTTTYTTTTCTTCTTTARTTAKYATAGTATTTATTTATATAATAATATTATTATTTTTATCTCTAGTTCTCCTATAAGATATATTAGATTAATATTCTCTTTAGTAATATTAGTAGTTCTAAAATTAGTAATATCCTCTTTTTTTTAATTATTATATTTAAATTTATAAGTTGATCTATAATATAGCTTCTATTATTTTCTTTAATATATCTAGTTGTGATATTATTTATAAGATTTAGTTTTTTATATTTTTTTTTAGATTCTTATAGAACTGGTTTTGTAGTTTTTATTTTTTTTATTATAGTTTGCTGGATATTTAGAGGAATTTTATAATATATTTTTTAATAGATCTATATTACTTGATTCTTTTAATTTAGTATATGATATTAAGTTCTTTATTTATTATTYTATATAGTTAATTTAGTTTTTTTTTAAAGTATGTRAAGCTTCTAAAGTAATTAATTATTTTAGAATTATATTAATCTTTGTTGCTAGTTAGATGGTTATTTATATAAGATATAAATTATATTATAGTATTTTTAGTAAGGAAGCTAGTAGTTATTATAACTTTATTAGCTTTAATAATAATCTATCTAATATTATTTATAAAATAGATTTATAGCTTTACTAGGAAAATTTTTAAAGTTTTTTATTTTTTTAAAAATAGTTTAACTTTCCTGATTTTAATTTCTTTTTAGGTAATATTATTATTAGTATATATTTCTATAACTTACTTTTTAAATTCTTTAATCCTTGCTAGGATAGATGTAATATTCTAGTTATTAATAATTATAGTATTACTAGATAAGTAGAATAGAGTTATAGTTAGTATTAATAATACTAACTTATAAGTCTAAACTTTAGGAGATATTAGTATTTACTAAGGAGTAGATATTACTTTTTTATTAAGACTTCTCTTTTATAATAAAGATCTTAAATTATTATAAATTAATAATTTATAATTATCTAGATTAGAGTAAACTCATCATTTAATAATAATTAAGTGATATTCTGCTTAGAAAAGAGTAGTAAATCTAAATAATAATAAGATAGCTTTAGTTAACTAGATCTATAAGTAATAATATACTTAAGATTAAACAATTAATTTAAGATAATAGATTAAAACTAAATATATAATAAATAAGTATTCTTATATATCTTAGTACCGTTATAACTATTATAGATATTTTTATATTTCCTATATGCTAATTATTATAGGTATTATAGCTATTACTCTAATTTCTATAATACTTTTAGCCCTAAAGATTTTATTATATTTTATATAACTTCTAGTTTATTTCTGGCTATTTCTTTACTTTAAKTTATTCTTCTAGTATAAGCTATATTTAGTCTACGCTAAATCTAGCTTATGCTAATTCCTTTATTAGGTCTAGTTTATTCTCGTGTCTAAGTACTTTAATACTTATATTCTTTTTTAGAGCTTATTTAGCATACACTATTCTTGCTTTAAGCTAGACTTGCTTTGAGCTAGATCCTAACTAGGTTTAGCTTGCTGTGACCCTGGTCACTTATCTATTGACTGTGATGTTCTTAATCTTCTGACAATTATATACTACTCTTAATAATTTTTTAAATAGTATATTCTATACTAAATTATCTATTAATTAGACTTACTATAGGATTTAAGATCTAGATAAAAAATATATTTATAATAGATACTAAGATATAAGGATATCTCTAATAATAAAAAAGTAAATTAGTTAATAAAGCTTATTATAGTAAAAGTTATATAATAAATATAAGAAAATAAATATAGAGCTTAAATTAATATATTTAATTAGACTATATTTTATACTATATATATTTTCTATAATTTATATTATTCTATAATTCTTATAGTAATATATTAGTAGTATCTATAAATAGACTTTATAAATTAATAGAAAGAAKAATAAAATAATATTAAATATAGATAGTATCTCTMCTAKATTATATAAATATTAGWAAAGWAGATCTTATAATTTTATAAAAATAGAAAGAATAATAAAATAATATTAAATATAGATAGTATCTCTACTAGATTATATAAATATTAGTAAAGAAGATCTTATAATTTTATAAA
>NW_024468109.1:0-2743 GCF_001896365.1 Talaromyces amestolkiae | reverse complement strand
TAAATATATTTAATATTTTATATATTACTATTAAAATCTATAAAAAATCTAGAAAATGAAAGTGATAAAGCTAATAATAAAAAATATAAAGTAGAAAAGATTTTAAATTAAAAATAAGAAAATAATTAGATTTATTATTTAATTAGATAGAAAAGATACTCATTAGAAGATAATTTATAAGAATTTATTATAAATTTAAATTATTATAATAAAATTTAGAAGTATTAAGTAATAATTAGCCTTAAATAGAAAAGAAAGTAAGCTAGAAGAAATTATCTATAGCTAGACTATTAAAGCTATTAGAATTAAATATTATTATAATTAATTCTTATTTTTTATATTCTATTTCTTATTTTATATACTCTTTTATTACCTTCTACTCTTTCTTTTTTTCTAGTTTTTCCAATTTTTTAATATTTTTTATATCTATTTAAATAAATTGATTAGTATATTTTTTTAATAACTTCTTTTATTTCTGTAAACAGCTAAGCTTAGCTATTAAGGCTGTAACTTCCTCACGAGCCTTCTCCTTATCCACCTTGATTCTATCCTGAGCCTCTGCCAATCATTTCTAAGCAAGATTAGATATAGATATTTTAACGCAGTGATAGTTACTTACTTAAATATACTTGTTATAATGTTTTAAAAATTCTGCTTTAATATATAACTTTTTTAGATCTCTGCAGCGCTTGTAAGGGAAATAGTAAAGTACTTTAAATTACTTAATATATAATAAAAGTGAATTCTTATTGATTATTTTTTTTAAAGATATAGTTAGCTTATTACTATAATATAAGTATTTTAGAAATCAGAATAAACCTATAATATAGATAAGGAATATAGACTATTTATTATATTATTAGGACGCTAGCTTTCAGAGAAAGGAATTGTTAGAAGATTAAAAATATTATAGCTAATAGATAAATAACCAGGGTTATAGCAAGCTAAACCTAGTTAGAATCTAGCTTAGAGTAAATATAGCTTAGAATAAGAATAGTATATACTAAATAAGCTCTAAAAAAAATATAAATATTAAGATATTTAGATATAAGAATAAATTAGACCTAATAAAAAGATTAATATAAGCTAGATTTAGTATAAATTAAATATAACTTATATTAAAAAAATAACTTAAAGTAAAGAAATAGCTAGAAATAAACTAGAAGTTATATAAAATATAATAAAACCTTTAGGGTTAGAATATTATAGAAATTAGAGTAATAGCTATAATATCTATAATAATTAGTATATAGAAAATATAGAAATATCTATAATAGCTATAATAGCGATAGGATATATAAAAATACTTATTTATTATATATTTAGTTTTAGTCTATTATCTTGAATTAACTATTTAATCTTAAGTATACTATTGCTTATAGATCTAGTTAACTAAGGCTATCTTGTTATTATTTAGACACACTGCTCTTTCCTAAACAGAATACCACCTAACCGCCATTAAGTGACGAGTTTACTCTGATCTAGACGATTTCAAATCATCGGTTTACGACAAATAATATTATACTAAAAAATCTATAGCTATAAAAATATAATCTAAAAATTTATTAGAAGATAGAATAATTATAATTAATAAGATATAATTATAGAAGAATMTAAATTATTAAAACTTCTAAAATAAAAGAAAATCTAAAGATTATTAAAAAAAAATAATAAATATTTTTTTATAAAATAGAATTAAGAGCATAACTATTATTAATATTATAAAARAGATTATATTATAATAAAATTTTAATATACTAAAGAAATAACTAGGTATTAAAATAATAAAATACTAATTAAAAAGTAATATTGTCAGAAGATTGAGAACGTCACAGCTAATAGATAAGTGACCAGGGTCATGGCAAGCTAAACCTAGTTAGGGTCTAGCTTAGAGCAAGTACGGCTTGGAGCAGGATTAGTATAAGCCAATAAGCCCTAAAAAGAATATAAGTATTAAGATACTTAGATATAAAAATAGATAGATCTAATAAAGGATTAGTATAAGCTAGATTTAGCATAGACCAAACATAGCTTAAGCTAAAAAGATAGCTTAAAGTAAAGGAACAGCTAGAAATAGATTTAAAAATTATATAAACTATAATATAAGCTGCTAAGGGTTAAGATAATAGAGAATATAGAGATATTCTCTATTAAAGTATATAGAGATAATAGAGAATTAGTCTAGTTTCTTTATTAATATTATAGAGAGCTATAATATATAAGAATCTTTATCTATTATATATTTAGTTTTAGTCTATTATCTTGAATTAACTATTTAATCTTAAGTATACTATTATTTATAGATCTAGTTAACTTTAGCTTTTTTATTATTACTTAGGTATACTGCCCTTTCCTAAATAGAATATCATCTAACTATTATTAAATAATAAGTTTATTCTAATCTAGATAATTATAAATTATTAATTTATAATAATTTAAAACTTTTATTATAAAAAAGAAATCTTAATAAGAAAGTAATATCTATTTTTTAGCAAATATTAGTATCCTCTAAAATTTAGATCTATAGGCTAGCATTATTAATATTAACTATAACTCTGTCTCATTTATTTAATAATACTATAATTATTAATAATTAGAATATTATATTTATTCTAGTAAGGATTAAAGCACTTAAAAAATAAATTATAAAAGTATATATTAATAATAATATTACCTAGAAAAAAGTTAAAATAAAAAAAATTAAACTATTATTAAGAGAATAAAAAACTTTAAAAGTTTTTCT
>NW_024468108.1:2592-2914 GCF_001896365.1 Talaromyces amestolkiae | reverse complement strand
TAATCTAGTAAACTAGATATATATARTTATATTATAGWACTAYTARATTATATARATARARAGTAAATARRRTATAATYTATATTTATAATATATATAATTAACCATAGAAAAGGACAATTATAAGAATATAAGAAAAAATAGAAAAAATTAGAATAAATAATAGAGATAAAAAATATATTATACTAGAGAATTTTAAYCTATAYTATYTAAGTTARARAGATATAGAAATATAAGAAGAGCTAAAAATAAAGAATCTCTTAAAAATTATAGACTTATATAATATATAGACTTATATAATATATTTTTTATCTCTATTATTT
>NW_024468107.1:1519-2989 GCF_001896365.1 Talaromyces amestolkiae | reverse complement strand
TTAATAATAGCTAATTTAATAGCTTAGTTTATAAATTTATTTTTTTTTATTTTATTATATTTAAATACTTATTATATTATTATTAAATAATTATTAGAAGCTAGATATAATATTATTTTATAAATTTTAARAGYTARAGYYTATCTAGATYYTARTTTTATTATTTATAAATAATTAATAGTATTCTAARTATTAAAAAGAATATAAATAGGCATTAGAAAATATTTATTTAATATTTATTMTAATATYAAAATAATTATTACTAATTCTATATTAAAAACTTTATATTTAGTATTTATAAATACTTTTAAACTCTTCTATAAAACTCTAGATATTAATTAAAGTATTATATTTATACTAGTATATTTATTTTCTTATTTAAAGCTATTCAATTAAAGGATTATTTCTAGATATTATTAGCTTATTTCTTATAATACTATTTCTATACTAGTAATCTAGATAGACTTAGAAAAGACCTCTTATATCTATTCTATAATATATTTAATCCCCTCTAATAGGTTTTTAATTAGATATTAAGCTAGATGCTTTACTAGTTATTAGTTTATCTATTTAGATATTTAAGTTCTATTTTAAACCTATTCTTAGTTATCTAAGAGCTGTTTTTTAAGCTAGATATAGATATCTCTATACTAGAATATAACTAGAAATAACTATACTATTAGATATATATTAGATAATATTAGAAGCCTTACTATATCTTGCTTTCCTCACATCCAATAGCACACTCACTAGCTCTAGGGCTGCCTCCCTAATCAGGGCCCCTATTAGTGCCTTTAGGAGCATGCCCGTAATAGATCTTGCTTAGCGGTTGATAAGGCGCTGTAGGCCTTGAGACATTCTTTGGCCCTGCCATCTAGACCTATATAAAAGAATTAAAGAAATTATTATTATAGTAAATAAATACAAATATACTAAATAAGATAAATATAATAAAAAAATAAATAGTAATAATTAAGGCTATGATAATATTTAAATAATAGAAATAGAAATAAAATAAGATAAGCACTAGAAACATAATCTATATAATTATATATCTATAAGAGTAATATACTAAAAACAATGTTAATATATTTAAAAGAAAATATATATATAAAAAGATATAAGATGTATTATAAATAGATGAATTAATAATATCTAATATATTAATATAGTAATAAAATTCTAGTAATAATTTATAAATAAATTTTAAATTTAAATAGATATTAACGATATAAGAAATAACKAAAATATATAAGTAACTATATATATTATTTAAATTTAAATAGATATTTATACTAGAAAGTATATTAGATAATATATTATAATGATAAATATAGTTTTTATTGTCCTAGTAGGAAGATTAGCTAATTATTCTTAATAATATTATTATTATTATTCATATTTAACGTCTATATGCAACCTTATGGGTTATGACAGACACAAGCCGGGTAAGGTCCTAGGCCTACGGCC
>NW_024468107.1:0-1366 GCF_001896365.1 Talaromyces amestolkiae | reverse complement strand
CGAGCAAAGGCCCTGGTGGCCACGCTTAAGCACTAGGGTGCCCATCCCCCTATCCAACCCCCTCGTCCTCCCACTCCCTTAGGGCTTCCCTTCTTAATAATATTAGAAGTAGTAGTATAAGTTAAGTATATCTACTCTTAAAGAAATCTAGAATATTAGTATATACACAAAGAACATAGATATCTAGAATATATATACTTATTAAAAAATAAATATAAGACTATTTTTTACTAATATTATAGTTAAGGACAATATAATAATTATACATAATAATAATAATATTAAAAGAAATATTTAATTACATTAATAATTAATTTAAGATATTAAATTATTATTATTTTAGTAGAAATTAATAAGACTAAGCTATAAATACTATTAGATTTAGAAGTGACTAGAAATAATATATATTTTAAACTAATTAAGAAACTATATATTGAACAATATAAAACAATATAATAGATTAATATTAAAATTGATATTATTCTTAGTTAAGTAATAATATAAATTACAAAACTAACTAGAGCTAGAAAATAAATTTATTAGAGAGTTTTTAGCTATTAATTAATTGATTGATTGATTTATATATATATCTGAGCCTAGTGGCTATCATAAACCTGGATCCACTTTAGTTAAACAGCATTATATTAAGATATACTAGGCTTAATAGAACTATATAAAGGTTTAATAATTATTATTAATAAGATAAACTAAGTAAATAAAATAATAATAATTAATATAAATGTTGGTTCATCCAGTCCAAGATCAGCTTAATTGGATTGGGAACAGGCTAGTCTAACAAGCCTAAATAATAAGATATAAAAGGGTCAATATTTAATTCCTAATTTATATCTAATTCCTATAAAAGGAGATACTAAAGGTTTAGTAATATATAAATAATATATATATACTTTAGTAAGGAATAATTATTTACTAGAGTATATATAGTAGATATATAGTTACTAAATACTAGAATTAAATATCTAAAGTWAATATTAATATTCTAATACTAGTAATTCTTAAAAGAAAAGAAAAATAGAAATAATAAAGATATAATTTATATATATTAAAGCTAATTAAATAATAAATAAAAATAATTAAAATAATAGTAAATAATAATCTAGATAATTAGAGTAAGAGAATAATAATATAATAAAATAATATATTAATCTAGTTAATAGTAATAAAAATTAATATTATAAATATTATATTTTTATATTTTAATAAATATATAGTTAATAATATAGCTAAATATTTAATCTAAATATTTATTTTAATATAAAGCTTATTTATATTAATAAGTACTTCTAAAGTATAATAAAATTTATTTTTTATTATAATAACTAGTAGATTAGTATTACTATTAATC
>NW_024468106.1:0-3090 GCF_001896365.1 Talaromyces amestolkiae | reverse complement strand
TACTTATAGATTAGACAGTCTTAATATATCTATTTATAATATTTCTTATATTATTTAATATACTTTTTTTAAATATATTAAGATTCTTCCTAGTAAATTGCTTTAATAGATATATAATTATATAGATTATCTTCCTAGTTTTATTTTATATTCTAAATTTCTTATTTAATTACCTATATTATCTTATAACTTTATTCTATTTTATAGTTATCTATTTCTTATATAATTATATACTAATATTATTTCTCTTTTCTATATACTTCTGTGATCTAATTTATTCTTTTATAGAGATCTAGGTGGGGTTTTAATTATTCTTAATCTAAGACTAGCTAACTTATTACCTATTTGTCACCGTCTTGTAATATTAATTAAGAATAAAATAACTCAATTAATAAGAAATCTTTATAGTTAGTACTCTTATTAAACTTTTCTGCTTCTGTAGGTTTTTCTATATTTATAAATACTTATATTATTTATATCTTATAGCTCTACTTATTCCTTAAAAGCATATAGTGAGCGTCCTTGTATATAGCTATAGATACTTAGGTATTCTTTTCTTTTAGCACTCTTTGTATTTCTTTTTTATTTAATATTATCTATTCCTGTAGAAGTTTTTCTATATTTCTAAATATTTTAATCTTTCTATAATATTATGTTATTTCTTTAATATTATTATTTAGATTTATTAGCTTGTCCAATACTTATTAAATTTCTTTCTATAGTTATTTCTATTTTTTAGTTTACTACTAGATTCTTTTCTTATATTATTCTAGTAGTTTATTATTAGTTTCTAAGATTTCTTTAATACTACTTTCATCTAGTGTTACTATATAGATAGCTATTATAATCTATTATTATAAATCTTAATTAGCTATTCCTTAGTTCTTTTTTAGTTTTTAATATTTGTTTATAAAATGTCCTAATATTCTATAATTAAAGTAGGCTTTTTTTTTAATTAGTTTTTTTTTTTCTTCTTTAATTAGTACAGTATTTATTTATATAATAATATCACTATTTTTATTTTAAGTTCTTTTTTAAGATATATTTAACTAATATTCTTCTTACCAGTATTAGTAGTTCTAAAATTAATAATATCCTTTTTTCTCTAATTATCATGTTTGAATCTATAAATCAATCTATAATATAGCTTCTATTATCTTCTTTAGTATATTAAACTATAGTATTATTTATAAGATTTAATCCTTTATATTTTCTTTTAAATTTTTATAGAACTAGTCTTATAATTCTTACTCTCTCTATTATAACTTACTAAATACTTAGAGGAATTTCACAATATATTCTTTAATAGATCTATACTACTTAATTCTCTTAATTTAGTATATAGTATTAAATTCTTTATTTACTATCCTATATAATTAATTCAGTTTTTCTTTAAAATACGCGAAGCTACTAAAGTAATTAATTATCTTAGAATTATACTAATCTTTATTATTAGTTAAATAGTTATTTATATAAGATATAAACTATATTATAATATCTCCAGTAAGAAAGCTAGTAGCTATTATAACTTTATTAGCTTTAGTAGTAATTTATCTAATATTATTTATAAAGTAGATTCATAGCTTTATTAGGAAAACTTTTAAAATTCTTTATTCTTTTAAGAATAATTTAATCTTCCCTATCTTAACTTCTTTCTAGATAATATTATTATTAATATATATCTTTATAACTTATTCTTTAAGTTCTTTGATCCTTGCTAGGATAGACGCAATATCCTAGTTATTAGTAGTTATAGTATTACTGGATAAATGAGACAGAGTTCTAGTTGATATTAACGGTGCTGGCCCACAGATCTAAACCCTAGAAGATATTAATACTTACTAAGAAATAAATATTACTTTCTTATTAAGACTTCTTTTTTATAATAAGGATCTTAAATTGTTATAAACTAATAATTTATAATCATCTAGATCAGAATAAACTTGTCACTTAATAGTAGTTAAATAGTATTCTATTTAGAAAAAAGTAGTATATCTAAATAATAATAAGAGAGCTTTCAGTTAACTAGATCTATGAGCAATAGTATACTTAAGATTAAATAGTTAATTCAAGACAGTAAGTAAAACTAACTAAAAGAGTAAGTAAGTATCTTTATATATTTAAAAGATTTCTAATAGAGAGTAATATATAATATACTTCTAATATAATATAATATATCTTAGATATAATATAATATATCTAGGATATACTCAGAGTATATTCAAGATATACTTTATAAATTCGTTATCTTATATCACTAGATGTCTTTCATCTATAACTATCCTATAACTTGATTTCTAAGAATTAGTCTATCTTAAGACTCTTTACTCAAGAACTACTAGTTCTTAAGTCTCCTATTCTAAGATCCCTATTCCTATAAGAGGCCATTCTTAACTCTTATTTCACTAGATCCACTTCCTGTGATTGGTAGTTATATAGTAGAATTGTCATTAGTGAAATAGCTGTTAGAATAGGCTGTTTTCTGCTTACATAACTAGTGCGGGAACTATTATCTATTGGCTGTGACGTTCTGATTCTTTGACATATAGTTAAGCTCTTATCTACTACTATTTATAGTACTATATATAAAAATAATAAGACATTAATCTTACCAAAATAATATATAGATATTTTAAAGAAGAAGAGTACTATTATATTATTAAATATAAATAGTTCTATATTATATTTTAATAGATAATTAATAATAACTCTAGTAAAGATACTCTCTAATATCTTAAAATTATAATCTAAGATCTATAAAATTTAATTTATTTATTAAATCTCTAATTTTATATCCTAGTTTATCTTTAGAATAAAATTATTAAAGTAATMWATATACATCTAATATATTAGATAATAATAGAAAGACTTTTAAATATTATATTTAGTTTAATTAATAACCTTTATATAAGTATAAATTAATATTAAAATATATATTATATTTTATAAAATTTAGSTTTAATMTYTAGTAATRAAGCTTAYTATATTAATTATTATTATTATAGATATTARTTATATTYACTATAYAGAGRATAAGCRCTAAATTATTTCTATTTAAATAATTATACTAATTAATATTGCTATATCTAT
>NW_024468043.1:1579134-1586545 GCF_001896365.1 Talaromyces amestolkiae | reverse complement strand
TTTAATTTTTTTAATAAATATTTTATAGTTAGTAAATATTTTATTAATTTTATTATCTTATTTATTTTTTATTTTATTAAATTATATTTATATATATAATTTAAATTAGTTTATTATATTTTCTTTTAAGAAAGTAAAGATAGCTAGAATTTTATTTATTTTTTTTATAAGTAGATAAATATTAGCTATAAAATAAAGTTATATTTATATTAAAAAAAATTATAAACTTTTAAAATTTTCTTTAAATAATATTAACTTATTAAAAAAAAATCTCCTTCCGCGTGAATCGAATTTTTGAAATTGCGCGCCCAGATCCGGCCGGAAACGGCTGTAAATTTCGCAGTTTATTCACCGAATCCAGCGCTATCGATTGATCCTAGTCTTACTAGGTCAATCGCTGGCGATGGAGGAGGGTGCTGTGACGACGCCGTTGACAGGCGAAAATCTCATTCCGCAGCGTGCTCGTCACGACACAACACTATAACAAAATAACACATAACAGCAGCAGCAGCAGCAGCAACGCGTAGATAATACACTATCAGAAATTAATCAACAGAGACAGCGAGACCAGATACAATACACAAGAAAGCGTATGTATCGGATTATCAAGGATCGATTCACGACGATGGAGCAACTCACAAAGGTAGCAGATCTCATACTACAGATCATACAGAGCAAATCGAGCGAATACATCAATAAACCCTTTATCAAGGCATTCGCTCAGCAAATCAAGGACTTTGCAATCGCGCAAGGCGAGCATACAGATATACTAGTTAAATTCAAGGGGCTGCTTAAGCACATCAAAAGTAATATTACTATAGTCTGTGCGACAACTACACAAATATCACAATCAAGCAAGGAATCGGGCACGTCAACAACATCTGATTCCACTATCTTTTGGAAAACGCACCAAGCGCAGGCCTGGCAGGCAGCCATACAAAGCGCGAGCTCACCTCAGTCCCAAAGTGCCAGTTCATCCACTCCCAGGGTCAGCCATGTTGAGCTGGGCATGGACAGCGAAATCGTGGTCAAGATTCGCGACGATTCGGAACGTGCACACGTCAAAAAGCTGCAACCAAAGGACATCGTGGACCATGCCGAGCGAGCTAGGGCTCACGCAGCAAAGAGCACTCCAAGCCTAGCTCTCGCGGGTCACGGATTCAAGGCCGCACGTCAATTGTCATCCGATAATATCAGTCTCCGCGCAAGCCATGCCGCAGGAGCCGAGGTCCTTCGGAAGCACGCTGGAAGCTGGGTTACGACCTTTAGCAAGTCCGCGTACGTGCGTGTTCCTACGTGGGGAATCGTCATTAACGGCATCCCCGTACGACACGTAGAGAGGAGCGAAGAATTCAAGCAGGAGCTGGCTGCAGAGAACACCAACTGGGGCCAACCAGGGTTCGAGGTCGAGATCGCATACGTGGGCTGGCTAACGAAACCACGAGGCTACTCTGGCTCACTCATCGTTGAGTTCACGAGCCCCGTAGTAGCTAACAATGCCATTGCTAGCGGGACGGTGTGGCGTGCCCATTCACTCACCAACAGGCCTTATTACCGAGAAGGACGGGTGAAGATGTGCCGGAAGTGCCAACACTACGGGCACGTACAAGTTCAGTGTCCCAACCAGAAATATATATGCGGTCTCTGCGCGGACGAGCATCCAACCTGGGAATGCCCGTCCAAGCAGAATAGGAATATTGCATATAAATGCGCCAATTGCAAGGGGTCTCACAAGGCCGCCAGCGCGGACTGTGAGACTCGGCAACGTGAGAGCACACGTGCACGTCAGGTGGTCAGTATGGGCACAGGACACCGCGTTCCACAGTTTCTACAAGCAAGAATGATTAAGCATATGGCCTCTGGGCCAACGCCTGCCGAGGCAGCGCAGATTACCAAAAAGACTACGCAGGCCCAGAAAAAGGCCGTCAAAAAGACCACGACAAAGGGTAAGAAAGCAACGACAACAGCGGAATCAATGCCTGAGTCAACTCAAGCGCCAATTCGCGAAGCAGCACCAATTCCCGAATCAGCACATGAGCCCGAAGCAGCTGTTCCAACAATTGAGCAACCCCCCGTCCAAGGTCCTGCCAAAGCGGTATCATTCCAACCTGAGAAACGGTCCCGGGGACGACCTCCTAAGTCCAAATCGTCCACCAACGAGGACGAAGCAGCAAAGCCCCAGGAATATATTGATACTGCTTTGATAGCTAGCCAACTAGCTACTATCAATCCAGCTCAACTCAGTAATCACAGTATAGCCGCGTCAACAGCGCCAGCGCTAACGATAACGCGGAAATCGTTACGCTCACGAGGCCTCAACCAGCCAGTTGATATGCGCAATGACCCGGAACAGCCTCTCCGGGAGCAACGCCGCCGTGAGCGGACTCAGTCTCAATCGTACGATAACACGCCGTTGCCACCACTACCGCCAATGGATATGAATATCGATAACCAGAACGTCGTACTGAATAGCGCACCGAGCTATCAAGAGATTGATAGCGGAGAGCTCAATTCCAACGTACGTCAAGACCTACTATCCAAATTCACGAACCACCGAAGCTACTATCCCCGGAATCCATCTATCACGGAGGAAGACGTAGATAGAATCAGTATAACCACGCGATCAAGTCCGGACGAGCTCTTATAAGTACACTGTTCGAGATCCTGCAGTACAACACGCATAAATCAAAAGACAAGGTCATGGCCACCTTTCTCCATGACCCCGAGGTCCTCAAAGCATCGATTATCGCAATTCAAGAACCGTGGAGGAATGAATACGACGACACCACGCACCAGCCCGCGAGAATGACCCACCAATTGCTTCACCCCAAGGCCATGGACGGCGTACGAGCACGCATGGCGCTGTACATCAACAAGAAAATCGATCCCGCCATGTGGACACACACCACAGTATCACCAGATTATCAGATTCTACACCTACAGCATCTACATAACGAGACGCTGCATAACCTCTATATCCACAATATATATAACAACACTAGATTATCTACATTCGATCTGCTCCACCAAGAACTTACCCAAATCAGACACTCCCTAACCACAGAGCACCTAGTCCTCGGGGATATGAACATACACCATCCCGCATGGGGTGGCCCGGGCACGAGAACTGATAGCAAAGGCACTGAATTACTCAAAATCGCGGACTATCACGATTTAGAGCTCGCCACCGAGGAAGGCACCGTCACGTGGGAACGTGGCCAATCTAAATCCACAATTAACCTCACATTCTTGTCCATGAGCCTTTTCAACCGCCTCATCCTGATAGAGCGCGCGGATACCATACAACACGACTCTGATCACTGGCCAATTCGTACAAGGATTGACATTCAAACCCCAATCAAAGAACCTCCGCAGCGCCAGAATTGGAAAGCTACTGACATGGAGAAGCTTACTAAAATATTGGAGTGTGATATCATGGTCCCAGATCTTGGGAATACCTCTAAATCTCACATTGAGCTCACCACTATCGCGTTTACCAGCACAATTCGACACGCAATTGACCAATCCGTCCCGTGGGCGAAGCCCAGCGAATGGAGCAACCCTGATTTTACCCCAGAATACAAAGAGGCAGTACGGACATGCCGCCGCTTACGCCACTTACACTCCAATACCCACAATCCGTGGATCTGGCGCGCGTATCTACGTGCACAGAATCACAAGAAACGACTCGTGAGCAAGTCCTTGAGGCTAGGCCATCGCCGCCGTGTCCAGCAAGCTACCGAACAAGGTCCGTTAGGTCTATGGAGGCTAGCGAAGTGGGCACACTCACGTAAAGGCGCGTACGAATCAGGGATCACACCAACATTGAAAGCACCCAACGGTGATACCGCGGAATCAGTTGAGGATAAGACGGCGCTTCTTAGCGAAGCCTTCTTTCCCCAGATTCCTGAGGCAGACCTATCAGATATCAGCAATGCTGAATATCCCGAGCAGCTGTCGTTCCCCGAGATCCCACGTCACGAGATTGAGCGTGTGATCCACTCAACACCACCAGACAAGGCTCCGGGTGAGGACTCTATCCCTAATAGCTTTTGGCACCTAATAGTGGGCATCCCTGTGGTGCTTGATACGCTCTATCAGATATATAACACATATATTCAGACAGGCTACAATCCATCTCACTTCCAACAATCGATTACAGTAGTACTACGGAAGGCAGGCACAGACCGGGATTATACAACACCAAAAGCGTATCGTCCCGTGGCCTTGCTCAACACGATAGGGAAATTCCTTGAAGCTATCGTGGCGCGTAGAATCAGCTACGCTATGGAATCAGAGGGTCTGCTCCCACAAGGCCATCTCAGAGGCCGTAAGGGGATATCAACGGATTACGCGATACAGATTATCTTAGACCGGATACAACGCGCTTAGGGTGACGGATTTAGTGTGGTGTCAATGCTCCTATTGGACATATCAGGCGCGTACGACAACGCGCACCACTTACGACTACTGCACAATATGCGAAAACAGCGCCTCGGCCACTTTGTGCCGTGGGTGACCGCCTTTCTCACTGGACGAAGCACCAAGATACGCATCCCAGAGGGCATATCAGATACGATCTCTACGCCAACAGGCATTCCGCAGGGCTCACCAATATCACCGATTCTGTATCTCATTTACAACTCCGATTTGGTGGAGGACTGCGCGGATCCGCCCAACCAGGTGTTTACGAGCGGATGGGTCGACAACATGGGAATGATTGCTGCGGGCTACAGCGAGAATGAGACTATTGAAAAGCTTCAACACGCCAGCGCTATTGCAGACCAATGGGCTCTACGCCATGCCTCAGTTTTTGACAAAAAGAAGTATCAACTCATCCATTTTATGAATCCGCGGAGTGATCTCACTCCGAATTCACAACCCATCATATTGCAGGACAGTACAATAAGGCAGACAAGCAACGCAGTCAAATATCTCAGAATCTGGCTTGATTCCAAGCTTACGTTTGAGACACACCGCGAAAAGGCGGTTGCCAAAGCCGGCACCAGCTTGGAAGCACTACGAGGACTAGCAGGATCGACATGGGGAGCAGCATTGGGATCGATGCGCCGCATCTATCAGGCGATAGTGATTCCGCAGATGCTCTACAGTGCTGCGGCGTGGTATCAACTAGGGAATATGGCGCAGAGCCAACTCACCAAGATCACATGAGAATTCGCGAATATTCAAAAACGGGCAGCATGCCTGATCACGGGTGCGTTTCGTACCACTGCGGCAGAAGCCCTCAACGCGGAGTTGAATCTCATGCCGATACGCCAATATCTAGATCAGCTCGTCAAAACCACTGCTATCCGGATACGTACGGGTCCGATACACGGCATTCCTAAGGGCATGCTGAGACGACATACGGATCACCAACTCACGCTCGGTGGTTATACCCCGATGGAGGCTCACGCTTGGAAAAAGAACGGGTGCCTACATGCTCCCCCTGGTACTTTGGCAGGTCAATAGGAGAGCCGTGAAGCATACGTCCAGCCACCCTGGCGAGAACCTCCACGTATAGTAATCGACGAGCGTGAGAAGGCGGTCTCTATACACGACAGTGTGCTCAAAGAGAATACGCGCGTATCACTGTACACGGATGGTAGCGGTTATCAAGGCTTTATTAGCACGGCAATGGTGATTCCTCAATTGCGGCGACAGCTCACAGAGTGTATTGGTACAGAAGACACGTCAACGGTGTACGCCGCGGAGGCATGTGGGATACGATTCGCGTTGCAAACGCTGATACGATTCGCGGAAGATGATACGCGTCTTAAAAAGGTGGCAATCTTTTCGGATAGTCAGGCAGCGCTCCGAGCAATGCTCAATCCAAAGATGAGCTCGGGTCAAGTATATATCCAGGACTGTATTGAATCGTACTGGGAATGCGTGGAAATGGGTATCGACGTGGTTTTGTATTGGATTCCAGGTCACGAAGGCATTCCCGGGAACGAAGCAGCAGATCGAGCAGCGAAACGTGCAGCAATGATGGGCGCACGACGACAAGTCGTACCAGGCGATATCAAGAATTGGACCATGCTCGGCGCTGCGGCACGTCGCCGCATTCGCCGTGAAGTCCACGATACATGGATAAAAGCGTGGAACAAGCAAAAGAGTGGAAAACCTACCAGAAAGCTGATTCCGCGACCATCCAAGAGCATTTTCCAGTATTGGGCTGGGCTACGCAAAGCCACGTCCTCAATCTTGATACAGCTTCGTACGGAGCGAATCGGATTGGCGCAATATCTCTGGCGTATCAACAAACGTGACAATCCGCAATGCAGCTGTGGACTATCAGGTCAATCTATACGTCATATTCTGCTCGTATGCCCGCTCTACGCGGACGAGCGAGCACTCATGTGGACGCGCATCAAAGGCTTCCGACGGACCACCGATTTGCAAGCGCTATTGGGTGAGAAGAAAGCTGCAGTCGCGATCGCTCAGTTCATCCAAGATACGGGGATCTTACCTCAATTTGCCGGCGCGGATCCGCAAGCAATGGGCACAATAGAGCAAGATATCGAACCAAGCGACGAGGGCACTGACTTGGTTACACACATTACAACGCTCCCAGGTGACGTGAGCGCCAGGTCTGCTCACTCACCCGTAAGGACCAATAACGATACAGATATTAGCTTAGGACCAATACAAAGCGAGCCAGTTGACGAGAACGAACGTGGGGATGAGTGCGGAGATGTAAACGTACGAATGGGTGAGAATCCGTACGTTGGGGACGTACAGGCGGATGTAGGAATTGGTGCACGTACACGCGCGATTGATATGTGGGATTGAAGGAGCAAATTAGTGCGAGAATTGGTACAGGTGCGATACGTGAGAATGTGGGAATGTGGGAGTTGCGGAAAGATGAGAACTACGTACAAGGTTGCTGGGGCCGTACGTTTGCACTATTTGATTGTTTTGATTGTTTTGCCGCGTTTGACCGCTTTTCATTTGTATGTTTACATTCTCTGTGGCTCACCTCGCGGTGCGCCTCTCCGTGGCTGCGCCACGATTTATATTGGTGCCTGCCGGCTCAGGCACACACCTGGATAGCGGCCCTTTAGACCGTAGCTAGCTACAGCAGGTATATCAAATCTAACTAACTAACTAACTAACTAACTAATATTAACTTATTAATTTTAAGTTAAGATTTTAAAATTTAAATAATTTTTAATTTAATAATTTTATTTTTTATTTATTATATTTTTTAAATTATTAAAGCTTTATTACTTATAATATTTTTAGTTAGTATTTTTTTTATTATATTAGATAATTTACTTTTTTAGATAATACTTTTCTAATATAATAATATTTTTTTATCTAATAGTACTTCACTTTTWATATATTTTAAARTTAAAATAATAACTCTTTTATTATAAATCTAGATCTATCTTAGTTAAATAATATT